>NW_027507758.1:101565500-101578000 GCF_037356315.1 Lithobates pipiens | reverse complement strand
ACAAACCAATCAGCTTCCAGGTTTTATTGTCAAAACTTAATCGAACAAGCTGACTTTAGAAGCTGATTGGCTACCATGCACAGCTGCACCAGATTTTGCACCCTCCAGTTTTAGAAAATCAACCCCCCTAGGTAGAACCTGACCACTTCCAGCATTGGCCATTGGCATGGTCCTAGGGACTGATCCATTGGGGATCCTGGATCAGAATTCTGTATTGTGATCTACTACCTACTCCATATATTGAGAGGTATTCGCAGCCTTCTCTATCTGGTCATCTAAGACCATTAGGGTTCTGTTTATTCACACAAGATTCAAATATTTTTCACATAACATTTAATTATAAAATAGACCCCTTAAAGCATATCTAAAACTTTTTATAGAGTAGAAAGGGTTGACCCCTATGCCATTTATAGTGCGGTGTCTCATATTAGGGACAGTTTAAGTCACCCCTACACCCATACACACAACAAGGATTTTATTGATAAATGCTATGCAAACAGAGATTGAGAGGAAATCTCCCTAGTTGCCAATAGAACAAATGACACCATAGAAAGATTTTATATATATATATATATATATATATACATACAGGCATACCCCACTTTTATGTACACAATGGGGTTTATTTACTAAAACTGGGAAGTGCAAAATCAGACTCACTTCTCACTTCTGCATAGAAACCAATGAGATTCTAACCCCAGTTTGTTCAATTAAGCTTTGGTAATAAATAGAGCCTGGAAGCTGATTGGTTTCTTTGCAGAAGTGAGCTTGATTTTGCACTTTCCAGCTTTTGTAAATAAACCCCATTGTGTACTTAAAAATGGGGTATGCCTGTATATATATATATATATATATATATATATATATATATTAATCTTCCTATGGCATCACTTGTTCTATTGACAACTGGGGAGATTTCCTCTTAATCCTTGTTTACATTAAATAAATCAATATTGAGAAAAATCTCCCCAGTTGTCAATAGAATAAGTGACACCATAGGACGATTTCCCCCCTATCCCTGTTCTAGTGACAACAATTTTGGAGACAGTAATTAAAACCTAACTGCTCACTTCATAGACTGAGATTAAACCATAGTCTGCTCTACCTGGTCCCCTAAAACCCTGGCTTCTATGTATCTATGTATTCATTCAATATTCACAGCTTGCATTGCCTGATTTACACATGTTTCAGCTTAGTTATAAAATGTTTGAATTGTGAAAATAAAGGGTCTTTTAATGTATATCTAAAAAATGTGTCCTATTGGGGACAAATACCCTTCACATCACTCATAGACACAACAGGGATATCTCTCCAATAGGATATCCCCTCCAGCTGTCAATGATACAAGTCCCCATTGGAAGCTCCCCCCCCCCCCCCCCTTGTTCCCTTCTAGTGACAACTTCTTTTGAGACATTACAATTATGACTCTACAACTAGAAGTTGTCCTAGTGACAACTTCTTTTTAGAGTATTAAAAATATGACTGCCTACTTCATTACATCTTGGGTGAAAACATTTATTAACAGACCCCTTTTGAATATATCTAAAGCCAAAACTTTTTGTTAGAGTAGGAAGGGTTAAAAAATTATTATTTTTTGCCTCTTTAGGACAACTGTCACTTTATACTCACAGGGATGGATTTACTAAAGGCAAACAGGCTGTAGTAGCAAAACTTTCACATTATATTATGAAAACATGTGAATCTTGGGTGAAAACATGTCTTAACATACCCATTTAAATATATCTAAAGCCAAAACTTTTTTTTTTTTTTTTTTTTTTTAAAGAAGGGAAGGGTTAAAACCTACCGTTTGCCCTGTGTCCTTCTCGGGACAATTGCCACTTCTATACCCATAGAGGTGGATTTACTAAAGGCAAACAGGCTGTTCACTAGTTGCACAACTTTCACATTTTAATTTGAAAATGTGTGAATCTTGGGTGAAAACATTTACTAACAGACCTCCTTTGAAATATATCTAAAGCCAAAACTTTATTTTATTTTTTATTTTTGCCCTGTGTCCTCTTCGGGGGCCATTGTCACTTCTACGTCAATAGAGGTGGATTTACTAAAGGCAAGTTCACTTTGCAGTGGAATTTTCCCTTACCTTAATGCATGTGGTGAAGCTTTACTTTGCAAAGAAAATTCACAGTGCAAATCAAATAAACAAAAACAGTGGGGTGGATTTACTAAAGATAAGGTCTTCACTTTTGCAAAAGAAGTTGCACTTTGCAAGGGAATTTCCCCAGAGCTTAGTGAATATGGTCACATTTCACTTTTTAAACAGAACCTAACTACACACAAGGGGGGGGGGGGGGGGCAACTGCAGCAGTCAGCAGAGCTTCAAGTCAGTTACTAAGCTCTGGGGAAATTTCTCTTGGAAAGAAGATCCCCCCTTGCAACGTGAACAGCCTATTTGTCTTTAGAAAACCTACCCCAGTATCGTTTGCCATCAGGTGATTGGATGATGGAAGTCAGCAGAAGTCACTTCATTTACTAATCCAAGGGAGATGTCTCTTGCAAAGCGGCACCCTATTAGCCCTTAATGAACCAGCCCCATAGACACATCAGGGAGTGCCCTTAGTGAATCAACCCCATACTTTGCAAAAAAAGTAGCACTTTGCAAGGGGATTTCCCCAGAGCTTAGTGAATATGGTAACATTTCACTTTGTAAAGAGAATGTAAGTACAAACAAGAAGAAAAAACAACTGTAGCAGTCAGCAGAGCTTCAACCAAGCTCCGGGGAAAATTCTCCATTCCCTATTTGCACTTAGTAAATCAACCCCACGCTTTGCAAGAGAAGTTGCACTTTGCAAAAGAATTTCCCCAGAGCTCAGTGAATATGGTAAAATGTCACTTGGTAAAAGGAACCTAATTACACACAAGAAGAAAAAAAACAACAGCAGCAGCAGTCAGCAGAGTTTCAACTCAGTTACTAAGCTCTGGGGAAAATTCTCTTGAAAAAGAGGATCTTCCCTTGCAAAGTAACCAGCCTATTTGCCTTTAGTAAATCCACCCCAGTATTTTTGCCATCACATGATTGGGTGATAGAAGTCAGAAGTCACCTAATCCAAGGGAAATGTCATTTGCAAAGTGATCAGCTTTAGTGAATGAACCCCACAGACAACAGGGAGTGAAAGGAAGTCTCTCCAGTTATCAGTGGGACGAGTGACCCCATTGGAACATGTATCTCTTGTTCCTGTTTTGGTGACAACAATTTCAGAGACTGTAATATAGATATAAAAAAAAAAAAAAATTGAACAGGGCATTTAACTCCTCTCTACACCATCCAAAAAAGAAAGAAAAAAAGAAAAGTGTCTCCCCATAGATTTACCCTCCTCCCTGCTGGAAGGGCTGGTTGCTTCCTCCGGCAGGGAGCAGGCTGGATGTGACACGTCTGTATGTCCCACCTCGATGACAGCTCCTTCCTCTATGGGAGTGCGGGGTCCCAGATAGGGATGAGTGCCCCCCCCCCATGTGAAGTTCAAGGCACTCTGTGTATGGTGGAGGGGGACCCCTGATTGGTGGAGAGGGGCCCCTGATAGGTGGAGGGGATCCCTGATTAGTGGGGGGATCCCCTCATTGGAAAGGGGATCCCCTGACTGGTGGACTCCTGATTGGTGGAGGGGGGCCCCTGATTGGAGAGGGGACTCCCTGATTGAAGAAAGAGGAGACCCCCAGATTGGTGGAGGGGGACCCCTGATTTGAAAGGAGACCCCCTGATTGGTGGAGGGGACCCCCTGAATGAAGAGGAGACCCCCTGATTGGAGAGGAGACCCCCTGATTGGTGGAGGAGGTCCCCTGATTGGTGGGGGGCCCACTGGCTGAAGAGGAGACCCCCTGATTGCTGTGATCCCAGCCTAGGCTCTGCGGAGGGGACGATGACACTTCTCCTCGCTGTACCGGCGATGCTGGGAGGAAGAAAACTCTCTTCTCCTCCGCTGAAGTCTCGCCAACTCCCCGCAGAGCCCCCCGCGCGCCCCGCTCATCGATTATTTGATAATTGATTCTCCCTCCGACCAATGCGAGGCCGCCTCCGCCACGCCGGCCTCCAATTGGTCGGGGGCTTTTCTACCGCTGCCTACTGAGATTTGGGCCAGCTCACTGTGCGCCAGGCGGAGGGGGGTTCTGTGCGCAGCAGCTGAATGAACTTCTTCCTCGTCAGAAATGAATGGAAGAGTGTCAGTCCATGAGGAGAGGGTGTCCATGGGCTGGATACATTGATGACATTGTATCAAGTGGTAATAAAGTAGAGGTGAGGGATTTAAAGTGGCATGGATGGGGTGTGCAGCCAGGGAGAAGCCATAGCCGGCTGCAGGCTGGAGGGAGTTGCTCTTTTCTGTGTGTGTGATGGAGTAATGTAGTACTTCTCCTATCTGGGATGTCCTCCTCCTCCTCCTCCCCCCCTCCTCCCTCTCCACATGAGCCAGTCGATGCAGCCCATTGCATTGTGTAAGACGCGACCTGTTATGGCCACCACTACTTCCGGGTTCCAGCATTCTGGTCCAAACCCAGCTCTCCGCTCGTGCAGCACACACAGCAGACGCGCGGCGGGGCTGGGAGCGAGCAGCATCGATCGGGGCTTCTTTAAGGCGAACTCAGACGTTTCCTCTCTCTCCCCCTCTCTCCATCTCCACATCTACACAGAGGGAGAGAGAGAGAGAGAAGAGAAGAGAGGAGAGGAGGGCTGCACGCTGATCCGAGAAGAAGAAGGGAGCTCAGGCTGAGCCTCCTGCATCTGGACACTATTTCCAGGGCTGGTGACCGGTGCACATCGCCCGCTGGATCATCATCATTCATTCAGCACCTTTGACAAGCTTCGCCTATGATTGACAGCTGAAGTGGCACAGAGCCATGAGACTTTCCATAGCTGCCTTCCAGGGCTACTTTTAAAAACTTATTTTGAAAAAAAAAAAAAAAGGAAGAGGGGGTAAAAAAAAAAAAAAAAAGGAAAATTTCTTCCTTTCCTCCACCACCCTGGGTCTTTGCAAAGAGTTCCATGCTGAATTATTTGGCTCTTTCAAGGAGCTCCAAGAAGCTGAAGATTTGGTTGAAATTCTCAAGACACTGGAAACTTTAAAGAGGGATTTATTTTCGAGTTTTTCCTTTTTTTCTTTCTTTTTTTTTTTTTTTTTTTTTTTTTTACTTTTTATTTTTTATTTTTTTCCCCTGGAGTGGCGTCATTGATTCTCATCCACACTGGCCTTAAATAGGATATATTTCAAAGTGAAGTAGGAAGGAGTTAGGAAGGCCGATGGCTCAAAGGGTAGGTGCTGTGCCTGAAACATTTTCTACAACTTTTCATCTGTGTGATTGAAACGTGGCTTGGGGGGTAGAGGCTGAACAACATAGCCATTTAGGCTGTTTTCACTTTTTTTTTTTTAGGAGTGTATAGGCCATTGTATACACACACACACACACATATACACTCATATATACACATACATATTTTAAACTGAAAATAAATCACTTGTGTGTGTGTATGTATGCATGTATGTATATATATATATATATATATATATATATATATATATATGTGTGTATATATATATACTTATATATATATATATATTAGCCAAGTGTATACAAACATAAAGGGTGATTGCCTTCTGTTTAAACGTTGAAATAGCTCTTAGTGTGTAAGTAATATATATATATATATACTTACACACTATTTTAAACACAATCACCCTTTATGTTTATATATACTTGGCTGATAATGCTGATTGTGCTAAATATACACATATATGGGGGTTGTTTCGGTTTTGTTTTTTTGTTTTTACAAGAACTTATTTATTTTTGAAGTTCAGTGCAAACATACAACATAACAACTAGATATGGATACAGTAGGCTGCTATGTGTCCTTGGGTAACAGGGGTGTTTAAGGGTCATATGGCAATTCATGTTTAATGCATGGGGGGTATGGGAAGGAACCAGGGGAGAGTAGTTTTAATATATATATATATATATATATATATATATATATATATATATATATATATATATATATATAGATAGATAGATAGATAGATAGATAGATAGATATAGATATATACACATTATGCACACAGACACATAGAGTCATTTTAAACTTTAAACCAAAGATAAGATACACTTTGTGTACATACTTGGCCAATAATGTTTAGGTATAATATATATATATATATATATATGTATAGTATATATATATATATATATATATATATATATATATATATATATACTACCAGGATCCATAATATGTTGCATGCATACAGTGTCATATATGCATGCAATACATGATATATGAGATATATATGAAATATATATATATTGCATGATTTATCATACACTACATGCATACACAGGCCCACACATATATACATATTATACATAAATTAAAATAATACAATTATATATATATATATATATATATATATATATATATATATATATATATATATATATTACATAAATGGAAATATATATATAGATACAGTTGTATGCACATATTATACTTAAATTATAAATAAAAAAAAAAGAAATATTACATAAATAAAAAAAATAACAAATATATATATATATGTGCACATATTATACATACATTTAAATATATATATATATATATATATATATATATATATATATATATATATATATATATATATATATATATATATATATATATATATATATATATATATATATATATATATATATATATATATATATTGCAGAATTTACCATATACTGCCTGCATACACAGCCCCCTATATACTGTAAATATATTGCAGGATCTATCACACATTGCATGCATACACAGTCCTCCTATATACACTTCCTAGACATCATGAACTTTTTTCCCCAGTTGACAAGTTGGGAGACACATTTCTAGTGCTGGCTTATCCCTGAAAGCCCAAGGCTCTCCATACACACATTGAAATGTATGTGTTGTTCAAACAGCATTGTTAAAGTGTTTACTGTTGACAACGAGCAGCCAGCAAACAATCCGACTTGTCTGTGTGTTTGTGGATCCAGCCTGTGTGTTAATGGGAAGTCAGATCTAATCTCTCTCCGATCTGTCATTTCAAAGAAGCTCTATTCCACCTAGACAAGTAATCTTAATTACTGCCATTATTGTTAATATGTGCATATTATCAGAAGCGTTCCATTGATTAAAAGCCATTAAACTTTGCATAATATGGGAGCTCAACCACTGGGCTGTCTGGAATAGAAAGCTGGGGTCTCGCTGACACTTCCAACCAGGTGTCACCTCCATACATTACTATTTACTAATATCCTCATCCACTGATCGTTCTTTTCTCCCCATCGCTGTGTATTTATCACCACTAATGTATATGGATGATCACAAGTAATGACAACTGTAGTGTACACAGGATGTGTCAGGGCGCCCAACTTTTCATATCATAATTATAATAAAAAGAGTATTTATTTAATACACTTAAAGTGGCAGAGCTTTGTAATGATTAAGCTAACAGCAGGAACGTTCAAAAGTTTAGGCTGTCATGTACACATATACACACACATGTGTAGAAGTTGTGTGGGGACAAATAGTATCTATCTATCTATCTATCTATCTATCTATCTATCTATCTATCTATCTATCTATCTATCTATCTATCTATCTATCTATCTATCTATATATATATATATGTGTGTATATATATATATATATATATATATATATATATATATCTCAAACACACACACACTATATATATATATATATATATAGTGTGTGTGTGTTTGAGAGAGACCCATATATTTTTATAACACCAAAAAAATATATACATATGTAAGTACGTTCACTTATTCAATTCACTCTTAAATATTTATTTATGTATATACACAAATATAATGCAGGCATGTGTTGTCCATCATTTCAACTTTTTTTTCCTTCAATTTATACCCCTTTACATGTGTTATGTATGTGTGTGTGTGTGTATATATATATATATATATATATATATATATATATATATATATATATATATATATATAATTGGATAGAGAGAAACACATACAATACACATTTGTACACAAATATATGTATTTATGTGTATGAGATGCATGCAATATATACACAACTGTCTCTATAAGGTACATATGCATACAAACATTTTTTTTTATTCACAGTTGCCAAGTTTTGCAGTTTGTGTAGTTCCCTGCTCACAACATACACAAATATAGGTAGAACTGTATGGGGTATATGCAGTATATAGAAAGGCTATAGGGTGTACATGCATACTATTTTTTCAGCAAATTTGCTAAGTTCTGGTATTTGTATAATTTAGTTATACACAGGTACACACACAAATGCAGGTATATATATATATATATATATATATATATATATATACATATATATATATATATATATTCATTTAATTTAATTGTGTGGGGTACATATGCACACTAACATTTTTTAATCACATTTGCTAAGTTTTGTAGTTTTCATAGTTTAGTTACACAAACGCAAATATAGGTATCAATGTATAAAATTGTATGGGGTCCATGGTATTCATACAAACCTCCCCCTATGGGGTACATATGCATACTAACATTTTTAATCACATTTTCTAAGTTTAGTAGTTTGCACACTTTAATTACACACACACATATATAAATGTATACAATTGTATAGAGTCCATGGTATGTGTACAAACCTCTCCCTATGGGGTACCTATGCACCCAGGCATGTTGCAGTGTGCCCACTTTCTCCCCAGGCTCACACACATCCTGGTCACTCCAATCCTACACTTGGCACAGTTGGCCTAATGTGAACATTTTGGCATAGGGGTGTTGAATGGAGCAAGCCCTATAAGCCTCATTTTCAGCTTGCTTTGCCAACTGTTACCTCTCAGATAGTGTCAGTTGTTGTGATTTTCATTGGTCTTCACTGTGAGCAGTCTAGGGGGATCTCTAATGAAATCAAATGCTAATCCTCCAAGATGGGGCCTGAGAAAGTGAAAAGATCCTGAGAGCCACCATAATGGAAGCCGCTCCTTGGAGGGGATGAAATCAGCTGGAGGCCTCGCCATTTGCCCTGCCTTGCTCCTTCCCCAGTTGTCTCCAGGCTTGCTGATCGTGTTTTTTCTGTCTACCATACAGTACGACGACTTGCCCCATTACGGGGGGATGGATGGAGTAGGGATACCTAGTGCCATGTATGGGGATCCCCATGCTGCTAGGTCCATGCAGCCCGTTCACCATCTGAACCACGGTCCACCTCTGCACTCCCACCAATACCCGCACACGGCCCACACCAACGCTATGCCCCCCAGCATGGGCTCTTCAGTCAATGACGCTCTGAAGAGAGATAAAGATTCCATTTATGGGTAGGTACAGCTGGCATCACTTTTTACAACCAGGGGACACCACCCCAACAATGCTACACCTCTGTCTACTTACTGTACTGTTTGCAAACTTTACCAAACTTCTACTTTCTGTACTGCCAAGCATCACAGATCCATCTCAGTGCCATTGCTCTGATGTGAAGTTAGTTTTTCTTTTTTATTTAAAATGAGTTTAATGTAAGTGCAAATTAAATATAATAAACCTTCTGCATGCCTGCGTATTTTAGTAGATGTCTCTACAATTATTGTCATTTTTAATCTTAGTAAGTAAATATGAAAATAATAATGATAATTAATATTTTTAACAACAGAAGATATAATGATGGGGGTAGTAAACAGGTTGGCAGTATTGTATATGGGTTATATTGGGCAAGAAAAGTGTATTTATGGATGGGTTCTATATGATAGGCGTGCGTGTGCACGTGTGTATTTATGTATTATTATATATAAAGAAGGAGAAATAGAAAGAAAGGAAAAAAAAAAAAAAAAAATATATATATATATATATATATATATATATATATATATATATATATATATATATATATATACATATTATACATAAATTTAAATAATACAATTATATATATATATATATATATATATATATATATATATATATATATATATATATTACATAAATGGAAATATATATATAGATACAGTTGTATGCACATATTATACTTAAATTATAAATAAAAAAAAAGAAATATTACATAAATAAAAAAAATAACAAATATATATATATATATATATGTATATGTGCACATATTATACATACATTTAAATATATATATATATATATATATATATATATATATATATCTATATATATATATATATTTATATATATATATATATATATATATATTTATATATATACGACATATATCCACATATTATACATAAATAAAAAAATATATATATTACATAAATAAATGTAAAAAAAATATAGATACATATGCATGCACATATTATACATAAATTTAAATAATAAAAGTGTAAATATTACATAAATTAAAAAAAAAAAAATATATATATATATATATATATATATATATATATATATAGCTAGATAGATAGATAGATATGTATGCCCATATTATACATAAATTAAAATAATAAAAATAAAAAAAGTATATATTACATAAAGGAAAAATACATATAGATATATATGTTTACACATATGTTATACATAAATGAAAATAATTAAAACATGTATATTATATATATATATATTAACCATGAATGAAAATAATAAAAAATGACATCAGAACACAAGCTGCCTAACGTGTGTTTGAACAGCCTATATATATTCACATGCGTGTCTGCCTATGACAAGGGCTTTACTCATTTAATTTTTTTGTATTTTTTAAATCGTTCTTGTCTCCTAAATAGACACGGCATTGTTGTGCTAGAGTAGCTCTTTTTTTTTTTTTTTTTTTTGATAGATGTCTTGAAAGGGCTTAAATAAATTAAAACAACACGCTCTGGTTAATGTGAAAACACGTGTAATCTCCCTAATTTGTCGCTTACGACTCCTAATCTTTTGTAGCCATGGAGTTTATTTAAACGCATAGTTTGCAGGGCAATACTAGCCCATCTCACTCGCCTAAAACCTCCCTGCTCTCCCACCCCTTGCTCCATAGAGGCAGCCTGCAGTTTACGCAGGAAATGGAATAAATTACTTTAAACACTTTTAATTGAGTTAGAAGGTTAATGGAATTCCCTGTCCTCCTTCTCAGAGTACCTGATTTAGCCGCATTAAAATATTAAAAGACTTAGCCCCGTTTTCATAGAAAAAGGCATTATGGCGTGTGCTAAATGAGGTGACATAAAATTCAGTAGTTTAACTTTTTTTTTTTTTTATAAGAATCGTAATATTGCAATCCAAATTCACGCCTGCCCTTTAGGTAAAGATTTATTAACTGATTGCCTACCTACTGATTACTGGAAGGATTCTAAAATCATTAGGCTCCTTCTCTCTCTATATATATATTTAAGGAGTAGGTTTAGCTGTTTTATCGTAGCATTTAAAATACCCATCCGTGCATTTGAGACAGAGATCTCCCAGTCTTTTTTCTATTATGGTTTATTTATGCCTTGAATAGTGAAAGAGAGCGAAGGCTAATTGCATTGGAGTGCTAGGCTGGTCTGTGTCTTGTGTGTGCTGATTGTCTTTGCCCAGGGCCTCTGGTGTTTTGCCCTGGTGAGAGCAGCATTGGGCTGGGAGGGGCAGGGGGCATCTGTCCTCTTGATCATGTGCCTTTTTTTCTTCTTCTGTTTTTTTTTCACAGACAGCCCTTTAGCTTGTTGTAGTCCTTGCTTTATTTATTTATTTTACATTTTTTAATGTTTATTGTTTTTGTTGATTGCTGTGCTTCTTTTGCAGACACCCCCTGTTCCCTCTATTAGCACTGATTTTTGAAAAATGTGAACTAGCTACTTGTACCCCCCGAGAACCTGGAGTAGCAGGCGGTGATGTGTGCTCCTCTGAGTCTTTCAATGAAGACATTGCAGTGTTCGCCAAACAGGTCAGCCAAACAATGCAAGATGCAAGCAACACTACCACACCAAGCATTATAATAAAGATCACACACACATAAACTTTGTCCTGACCCGTCAGAACCCAGGATGCCATTATTGATCCCTTACACTGTTATTGAACAACGCTTTGTAGATGATCTGGGGATTATTATTAATGTCCTGCCTAATCGGAGGGGAAAATAGACACCCTGACAGATGGAATGTTAGTCTATTAGATACACTAGTATTATATATTTCTCATAGACTATGCTGGTTATTTCTGCTGCTGCTTTTTTCAGTGGGACTTAAACTCTTTTTTTTCTACCCCCCTCCCCCCTTTTTCCCTTTATGTGGCTGCAGATTCGTGCAGAAAAACCCCTGTTTTCCTCAAACCCGGAATTGGACAATTTGGTAAGAAGTGACAAAATCCCCTTTTCCCCTCTTGTATGTCGTGTTACTTGCTTGTTTAGTTGGCACAGAACTCTTAATTACAAGTAATACAGTGTAACAATTTGGTCTAAGTAAATTACACAGTGATCAGAAGGGAGCTCTGCGCTTCTTAGTAAATGAGATGCCCTTTTTTATGACACCCACTAAGTGACTGCAGTAATCAGCTTCTTGGTT